>NC_057806.1:152765495-152770910 GCF_018294505.1 Triticum aestivum
GGGGGGGGGGGGACACATCCTCGAAGGGGGAAAACTGCTCATCCAGTGCCACGGGGGCTATAACCTCAAACGGGGCGTTGACCATCTCAGTATCTAGGGTCACCTCGGTGGTTGCCTACATCTTCTTGGAGCTCTCTGTCTCATGGGGATCAGCCTCCCGCGTCTGCTCCAATATCGGCAGATCTTTGCCTGGTTCTCCTTGGTCCATCATGAAACTAACGAATACTAGGAGACCACTGAAAGGAAAACACAATCGCAATGACAATGAAACAAAAAAGAGAGTGAACCAGTGAGCTATTACGCTTTCTTCAAAGGATGGCTGCTTCCAAGACCACCTCCTGGTTGTCATCGCTCGATCACTTCCTTTTCCACTAAGTGATTGCTTAGGGACCGTAGTGCACGATCTGGGCGGTTTCTCATGTGGAACCATAGAAGGAATTCAATCACTACTAATTGGTATATTTATTTATGCATCAATGACGATAGATGCATTCGCCATAGTTCCAGCATTACGGGATCGGTTACTGCTTTGCAAAAGTTCTTTTTTTCCTCTGAACGAAAATATACCAACATCACGGATCCGCTTACCTTCCCTTCGTTCGGAGAGAAGAACAGTGGCAGATGCAAGTGTTGCCTTTCTTGAAGACGGTGAGGGAGAAGGGGATTCAGCGAAGAGTGAAATGATGGTTGCTTCGTCCACCAAACTTAGACTGCGGGGAGGTGGGGTTTTCTGATACGACGGCTTGTTACTGCCGCGCTACGACCGGGGTGACTCTCCGCCTGCATACTGCCTTCTAATTTGGTGGATGGCATTTGGGCCCGCGCGCTGCATGGCCCGCATGTCGGTGAACAAAAGTATAACGACATTCAGTAGAGGGAGACGTTTCAATGACGTAGGAGGAGCCAGAAGCGGTAGAGTGTCTCCACTGTACTAGTAGTAATTGTTTTTTGGGTAGCTGTAGAGTGTCTCCACTGTACTAGTAGTAACTATTTCTCGGGTCCCAAGACAAAACAGCCCATCCACACTAGTAAATAGTAAAATCAATTCAAAAGCCCATATATTTACTGAATGAGATGCGCTACCCACACCCAGCACACCCCCCCCGAAAACCTGGGTGCTCTTCTTCCTCCTCGCTCCTACAGAAAACCCCAGCTCCCCTTCTTCCTCACTCCTACAGAAAACCCCCAGCTCCTCTTCTTCTTCGCTCGCACTACAACTAGGCTCGTCATTCGTTAATCTACTCAAATCCGTGAGCGCGACGCGACGCCCTAGAGGAAAATGGAGTCGGCTGACCCCAGCGCCAAGAAGATGAGGCTCCCGCCAGCGGCGACGCCTATTGTAGATCCCGCACCCGGCAGCGCGGGGAGAAGAGGCGACCCCACCCCCACCGGATCCCAGGAACCCGTAGAATCTCAGGTGGACCGCATCAGCGATCTCCCGGATGCCATCCTTGGGGAGATCATCTCGCTTCTCCCCACCAAGGATTGTTGCCGCACCCAAATCCTCCCAATTCGGTGGCGCCCTCTATGGCGCGCCGTTCCCCTTAATCTCGACTGTCGTCAGCTATCTCTCTTCAATGATTTTGAAATCCCCAGAGCCACCATCTCCTCCCACCGGGGCTCCGTTCAAAGCCTCTGCATCCCGTCATGCTACCTGAGCAAGCATACCATGCCCTGCATGATGGACGCCTGGCTGGAATCCCCTGAATTCACATAACTACAGGTGCTTGAGTTCTACTATTCCCCTGGAAATCACATACCACATACCGAACGCCATGAACTTGTGCCCTCAGCACCGATGCCCATCTCGGGGTTTTCGTCCTCTCTCCACACCGACACCTTTGCGCAGTGCTACCTACCAGACAATCTGGTACTAAACCTTCGACTCCCATTTCTCAAGAAACTTTCACTTGTGTGGGTTCGTATATCGGAGGCCTCATTGCACAGCATCATCCACTCTAGTTGCCCTGCGCTGGAGTGCTTGGTGCTTGTTTTCACAGTTAGAATCGGTTGTCTCCAAATAAAGTTGCCTAACCTTGTAAGAATTGGAATTTCTTTTGACGAAAGGCAGCTCATCATCCAAGATGCCCCTTCACTTCAAAGGTTGATCCTTGATTATAGTTATTCACCGTTGCATATAACCGTCCTCTCTGCGCCTAAACTGGAGACCTTGGGTGTAATACATGATCTCTGTGCTCATTTCAATATGGTGTTTGGCTCCATAGTTCTTCAGGTAATTTATATTATCATCTACACTTGTAACCATAAGCTGCATTTTAAATTTCTGCGCATAATTTGTATATCATCTTGGAGTACACATTTTGTACTAATATTATGTTCTATGCTCAATGAAGAGTTTCTCCATGGATGGCCTATCAATGGTGCTGGATTCTGTCAAGATCTTATATATCCAAATGAATAGTTTTGATCTGAACAAGATTATTGGCTTGTTGCAATGCTTTCCATGTCTGCAGAAGTTGTATATAAAGGTGATAATTTCACGCACATTGGAAGCCCGCATATAGTGTACTAGAATTAACCGTTTAGTTGTTGCTCTTTTGACACTCTTCTCTTAGACCTTAACTGTTTTCAATCTTCATGTCTATTTAGGCAACAGGACGGGGTAAGAAAGTTATAACCAATCGGTGGATTCGTAAGCATCAGGATTTTCTCACTTCTCATGAGATTCGATTGAAGACAATAACGCTAGAACGATATGTAGCCAACCGTGCAAACACAAGATTTGTCACATTCTTCCTGCTGAATGCGAGGTTACTATTGTCCATCAAGCTTAAGTTTATCAGCAGCATGGTTTTGATGGATGGGTATGTCGAAGAGCAAAAAAAGGAGTTTCAGGTGGGCAAAAGAGCTTCTGAACGTGTCGGGCTTCTATTTACAACATATTGTGGTCATAATCCAGTAAATTTTATGACCCAGGATGTTCATTCTATGGACCTGACCGATGCATTTGACTGTGACTGCCGAAAATAGTGCTGGATTTAGATGTTGTTGCCCTTTTCAATCTGGTTTTTTTGTAAACCTGATGAACAATTAACCCTCGTGCTTTTGTACAGTTTGTAAGCTGGAGTTAGATGTTCCTGCCCTTTTCAACTCGGCTGTGACTGTCATATTTTCTTTGAAACAAGGCAAATGGCTTGCCATTCATTTAATTTAGAGTGAAATATTGTAACAAATCCATACCAAGGGAAATAGCATCACTCTCGCCGGCTACTTGAGCTCACTATGCATTGGTGAAGGATACGCATAACATAATTCTTATTATTGTTTAATCCAAGTGGTCTAGTTTCTTTTTTCTGGAGTTTGTTCATCATATCACATTCTCGGTTCGATATGCCTTATCTTTTCTTTTCCGGAGATCCAAGTTTCCAGTTTATCTCGTCGCAAAGCTTCATCTAAATCATTGCAAGTCTTCACGTTGTGTTTTCAACTTCTCCTTCTTTTCGGTTGATCATTCTTTTTTTACCGGAGGTCTTCATGGAGGTTCTACATAATGGTTCATCAAGTATTTAATTCGTTCTCGAAGTGTTCATCAAGATTCTTTTCAGAGGAGTTCAAGCATTCTTCATCTTGCTATCCGGAGTGCAATTCTTTCTACAGTATCATCGGAGGTGGTATTATGTCATTCTTGATAATTTGAGTTCATGTTTCATGATCCACATGTTGTTAAGAATGAGGTATTTTAAATCCATCAACCTCTTCGTTGGAGTTATCTTGGGCTATATTTCAACTAAGCCTTCCCTAAGGATTGTTGCTATTTATGGTGCTCATAAATGACCCAAGTTCTTCTTTTATCCTCCCGGTGAAATTATGTAAAATGTTTAGAATTTCATCTAGTTTCATAATTTGTCATTTTCATCCATGTTTAAAAATGTTAAAATGTTGTTTGGTTAAATTTGCTCCTATGCCATGCTAAAATGATTTATTTCATAACTAAATAACCGTAGCTCCAAACCTAAAAAACTTTATATGTAAATGGGGGGGGGGTAGAATTTTGCCTAGTTTAACATGGTGGCATCACTTTGCATGTTTAACAACTATAAAATATTATTTAGGGCAGAACATCACCAAACCTAATATATGCATATGGGGATTTACCGAAATTGCTGTTCGTTGCATCCGGCCTCATTTAAACTTGACTAGATAGGTAGTTTTACTTTGCTTCACCCTCTTGCCATGCTAACAACATTTAATCTTGTTGGGTACATAAACGAGATCGAACTAAGTAACTCGAATGTGGTGTTTTGTCAATATGCAACGGAGTTGCATATTGAGCTCCACTTAATTTGTAGGATTGCTTGTGCACTTTGCCATGCCATGCTTCATTAAACTGGACATGCATCATACTTGATTGTGCATCATGCCATGTTCATGTGTTGGTTGTTTACTATGTTGTTTGCTCCTTTCCGGTGTTGCTTCTTCGGGTTGGTTCCGGTAACGTCGTGTTGTGAGGATTCGTTCGACTACGTCTGTTTGTCTCCTTCATGGACTCGTTCTTCTTCCTTGTGGGATTTCAGGCTAGATGACCATACCCTCGAAATCACTTCTATCTTTGCTTGCTACTTGCTCGCTCTTTTGCTATGCCTATGCTGCGATACCTACCACTTGCTTTATCATGCCTCCCATATTGTTAAGCCAAGCCTCTAACCACCTTGTCCTAGCAAACCGTTGTTTGGCTATGTGTAACACCCCGGATGTAACTTTCCCTATTTGTACTCCAACTCTTGCCGTTTCCGGCGTTAAGTTATTTTATTTTCTCGGGTTTGGGTTTTTGTCTCCGTGTGTTGTTGTCATTGTCATGCATCTCATATCATGTCATCATGTGCATTGCATTTGCATACGTGTTCGTCTCATGCATTCGAGCATTTTCCCCGTTGTCCGTTTTGCATTCCGGCGCTTCGTTCTCCTCCGGTGGCCATTTCTAGCTTTCTTTCGTGTGTGGGGATTAAACATTTCCGGATTGGACCGAGACTTGCCAAGCGGCCTTGGTTTACTAACGGTAGACCGCCTGTCAAGTTTCGTATCATTTGGACTTCGTTTGATACTCCAACGGTTAACCGAGGGACCGAAAAGGCCTCGTGTGTGTTGCAGCCCAACACCCCTCCACTTTGGCCCAAAACCAACCAAACTCTGCTCCATGTCCTAGAGCGTTCGATCACGATCGCGTGGCCGAAAACCGCACCTCATTTGGACTCTCCTAGCTCCTCCTATGCCTATATATACACCCCCATTCCATTTTCTGATCCTCTTCCCCCCTAACCCTAGATCCGCGCCGCGCAGGACAAAATTCCGCAGCCGGACATTGTCCGCCCCGCTGTCCACCCGCCACGTGGCGCCTCCCCGTTCGCCGCCGCCTCCCTCCACGCGCCGGCCCGCCGAGCCCAGGCCGGGTCCCTG
>NC_057806.1:152771618-152797164 GCF_018294505.1 Triticum aestivum
CCGAGTCGGCGCCTTGCTCCGGCCGCCCCGGCCTCTCCCTCCTCGTCCCCGCCTCGGCCTTCTTCCTCTCCGGCAAGACTCCGGCGGTGAACAGTGAAGTCCGGCGAACTCCGATATCCGTGCCGATCCAGATCTGGATCCCGAACGGTTGACTTTTTCCTCAGAAACCCTAATTCTTATGCCTACTTTGATCTGCCGTAACTTTGCATCCGTAGCTCCGATTTGGACATATAGTATATCAAAATGTTCACCTCGACGAGTACATCATTTCATTCCATTGCATCATTTTCATTTGAGTTCATCTTAATGCCCAAAATGCTGTTAGAAGGAGGCTTCGTGAGTTAATTGTCAGATCTGCTAGTTCATCTTAGACTTTTGTCATTTTTGCCATGATTATTGTGTGCATGCTATGCCTGTGAGTCCTTCATATGTTTTGTTAAGCATTTTGTCTTCTTTCCAGAGGTGCAACCCATGCATTTTTAGGATGTGTGTGGTGACTTGTGCAAGCTTGCAAAGTGAGGCACCCGGTAAATCTGTTTCAGGGACTTAGTTGTTTTCACTAAGTCTGGGATTATTTTAGTTCATGGTGCAATATGTTCAGCTTGCTTCCTAGTGATCCGTGCCTCTTTTGAGGATGATCAGTAAAGGAGTTTTGTTAATCATGTTATGCTCTATCCATCCATGTCTTTGTTTGAAATTATGGCGCACCCTAGCTTGAGTCAATCGAGCTCTACTTTTGCTTCATGGTGAATCTGGGTAGATCGTCAACTCGTTTGCGATTTTGCCGATGTTATTGTAGTTGACCCGTGCATGCTATGCCATTGTTCTTTCCATGTCTAGCTAGCATTTTGTGCCTTCTTTATGGATGTATGCTTGCCTTTCCATGACTTGCACCGTGGTGAGTGCATCGAGCTCGTTTACATGCCTTCGTGAGTCATATTTCAGCATGTCTCAGTTTTCACTAAGTCTGAAAACTGATTGTGTTTTAGCTATGTTCGTGTGCCCGTTAGTATATTTTGTGAACCCTTTTGGCCCCAGGTCACCTTGGGTCTTTTGTTAAGCTTGTTTAGTAGCTCCATGCCATGTTCTTACTTGTCTTAATCAGGTCATGTATCATGTTGTTTTGCTGCTCCGAAGAGGGCTTCGTGATCTGAAATTTCAGACAAGTGTTAATTTCACTAAGTCTGGAATCTATTTTGCATTTGCGTTTTTGCCATGCTTGTTTGAACATCATAATGGATGATTTGGCCGTAGCTCAGTGCCAGTCTTTTGTTAAGTATCTTGTGTGCATCCCTGCCATGCATTTTGTTGTCATGTTTGGTGGCTGTAGCATATTCATTGCATTGCATTTAGATGCCTACTTGCTGTAAATCGCAGACCGGTGTCATACCTTAAAACGCTTGCCATTTCCAAACCGTAACTCCGATTCCAATGATCTTTTTTTTAACCATGAAGATTGCAGGGCTTACACCCCACAGCATTTTATTAAAAATAAAGCAAACACATACAGGGTTTCCTCAAGGTGAGGAAAGAAAAAAATAACAAAGAAAAAAGAAAGAAAGAGGAAGAAAAACTATACAGGGTAGGGGGGCACTATACCTATAAATTACAAATAAACAAAGGAGACAAACAGGAACTCTCCTCAAGGAGGAAGAAAATCAATCCACTTAAGAAGGGCATCTCTAAATTTCCGTTTTATTCGGTGGGAGAGCAGAGTGATATCATGAATGAAGCTATTCCTCCATGCCCTGAAAGAGGGTTGAATGTTCCTGAAAGTTCTATCATTCCTGATCTTCCAAATATTCCACCAGGCCAAGAAAACCACCTCCCCAAAAAAAGGTTTGTTGAAATCCTTCCTTGCATGATGAGCAATTTCCACCATATCATCACCATTTTTCCATTCAATTTGTAGGTAGTTCCAGACTCGAGCACTAAAATTGCACTGGAAGAACAGGTGATTTCTGTCCTCCAGAGATCCAGTCAGACAAAGAACACATTCAGGCCCTTCATTAATTCTCCAATGTCTCCTCTGAATCATGTCCTTGGTGTTAATCTTGTCCATGATGACAAGCCAAGCAAACATCTTGATCGACATAGTGCATCAACTTTTCCATATCCATCCCAGGATGGGGTTCGAGACCATTGGCTGATAGACAAAATCATAATACTTTTTTGCTGTATACTCTGATTTCTTGCCATGCCTCCATCCCCAGTGGTCATTAGATTGATTATCCAAATGGAAAGACCCCATTAATGAGGAGAGTTGTTGCATTTCTTGGAAGGCTTGTTCAGTCATAGGCAAGTAGAAAAGCTCCTGAAAAGAACTAGCCTGAAAAACTTCCTTGACTGAGAGGTTTTTGTGGAGACAAAAAGAAAATAGCCTAGGAAATCGCTCTTGCAGAGGAACCGAACTGTTCCCAATTTGCTAGTAGTCTGACCAGAACTGCACTGTATCTCCACTATGAACATCAACCGACGTAACGGCTCTGAAATTATCCATCAACTTGCATACATCTTTCCACCAAAAGGAGCCACAGAGAGCAGTATCATGTGGAATCCTTTCAAAGTAGTAAGAATCCCAAACTAATTGCACCCAGGGCACATCCATTTTATTATAAAATTTGCTGAGGTGTTTCAATAAGAGAGCATCATTCTGCAGTCCAAGGTTTAAAATCCCAAGTCCCCCCTTTGACTTAGGTCTACAAACAAGTCGCCAAGCCCCTAGTGAGTGACCCTTTTCCTGACCATATTTCCTCCATAAACACTGCCTTTGGATTCTTTCCAATTGTTTTAAAATACCCTAAGAAATGGACAAGCTACAAAGGAAAAAGATAGGCAAGGAAGAGATCACAGAATTGACTAATTGTAGTTTGCTCCCTTGTGGCAAGAACCATGAACTTGCTGTCAATCTTCTCTCCATACAATCCACAAGAGGAAGGAGGTCAACTATTTTAGGCCTGGTGGTCCCCACTGGCAGCCCCAGATATGTAAAAGGCATAGTGCCTAATTTGCAATCAAAAAGGCAGCCAGGTCAGAAGCATCCTGCTCATCTACATTGATAGGATACATGGAGGATTTATGGAAATTGATCTGTAGTCCAGTTGCCTGTGAGAAGGAATGCAAAACTGATTTCAGAGCCCTCAATTGACTTAGATCAGCATTTAGGAATATCAGTGTGTCATCTGCATATTGGACCACTGGGAAATCTGGATCATGGGTAAGCAGGGGCCTGCTTATTAGACCTTGTTGGAGAAGATTGTTCACTAAAGTCTGTAAAAGATCAGCCGCAATAACAAATAGTAAGGGAGAAATTGGGTCCCCTTGCTTGACTCCACATTTGCATTTGAAATGATTACCAGGGACTCCATTCAGTAGTACAGAAGAAGTGCTAGAAGACAGCAACTGCTTAATCCAAACAATCCACCTTTCATCAAAATCTTTTACAATTAAGATCTTTATGATTGCCTCATGCTGGATAGAGTCAAAAGCCTTTTCAAAGTCCAACTTAAGCAAAAGGATGGGCCTTTTAGATTGATTGCACTGATGTATATACTCAAATGTCCAAGCAAGACAATCCTGGATTGTTCTTGATTTGATGAAACCATATTGGTTTTTATGCACACATTTGGCGATCTCCAGTTGGAATCTGTTAGCAGCAAGCTTTGTAAGAAACTTTAGGCCAACAGAGGTTAGAGAGATTGGTCGAAAATCTCCCACACCCTCAGGTGTCTGCTTCTTTGGGACCAGGGTAATGAATGCATCATTCAAATTTTCTAATTGCACTGTTCCAGCATGAAACTCCGTAACCAGCTGTATAAAATCAGCAGAAATTATATGCCAACACTTTTTTAAAAAGAGCCCGTTAAAGCCATCAGGTCCAGGGGCCTTATCAATAGGCAAGTCCTTGATAACCTGCTCAATTTCTTTTAATTCAAAAGGTTTTGTGAGCCCCTCCAAACCCTGGACCCTGGGTATTAGAGACAATATGGTTGCATCTAAAGAAATTGACTTAACTGTCCCCATTCTGCTTTTGAAGGTTGTCAGGAATTCTCTGGCCATTTCCTCATGGTTAGATGTTACTGTTCCATCTGACAGCAACAAGCTTGCCACAGAGTTTTTTCTAAATCTTTCAGTTGCCATGGCCTGAAAGAATTTGGAGTTTTCCTCTCCCACTTTGATATACCTAATTGTACATCTTTTCCTCCAGTACAAATATTGCATGTGAAGCAGGTGTTCATGGTGCATTTTAATTATTTTCCTGAAATTAAACTCAGGCCTGGATAAAGATCTCTTATCTTCAATATTGTCCAACCAAAGAATTACCCAGTTACACTTCTCAATCAACCTTTTGATGTGTGATAAACCTTTCTGCCATTTCTTGAGAGCAAACCTCAAAGCTTTCAGTTTGTCCACAATTATTGCCGAAATATGGGTCTTGCGACTGGGGCGAGCCCATACCTCCTGCACACATTCCATAAAGCCTGCCTGATGAATCCAAAAGTTTTCAAACCTAAAGATATGTGCTTTGGGAATTGATGTACTGATGGCCACCAGACAAGGAACATGATCAGACGCAGTCTTTGCCAAAGGGGTCAGTTGGGTCATGGGATATATGTTAATCCAACTTGCAGAAGTAAAAACCCAGTCCAACTGTTCCAGGAGTGGTCTGTCTTGCATGTTGGACCATGTGAATCTACGTCCTTTTAGAGGAAGTTCTAACAATCCCAAATGGCCAATTATTTCATTAAAAATGAACATATCATTAATATCACCCCCGGGGAGATTTCTATTATCAATGGAACGTATGAAGTTGAAGTCCCCCATTAACATCCACATCTCATTCGGATCAATGTCCAGATTGTAAATCCAGGAGACAAACTCATCTCGCAACTCACCCTGGCATGGACCATACACATTAACCAGAAACCATTGTTCATTATTATGGACCGAGGTAAAATGCATAACAATAGCGTATGGTTTAACTGTGAGAAGGGTGCCACAGAACATATCAGATCGCCAGCTGTTAAGAGGCCCCCAGATGCTCCGCTGGAGGGAGACTCAACAAATTGATCAAACCCTTGAGGACAAATGCTTTTCATGATAGAGCGCGAGCAAGAGGATAACTTAGTTTCCTGCAAACAAAGCACTGAGCACTGACTCTCTATCACTTTCTCCCTGACAGAGCGCTACCTAGCATCTGAATTCAGACCACGAACATTCCAGCATAAAACTTTCCAACTACGCGTTGTGACACGATTCATGGATAACCATTGCGTATAGAAGTAATAAAAGTGTGGCACATAATGCCACACCCTCCAAAATAAAGCTAAATTCAGTACCCCAGAGTGCCACCTCCCAGCCCGGACTTAGTTCAACAGTAATAAAAACAGACACAACCAGCACCATCAGACTTGGCATATAAAGAAACATAAAAACTAATTGGAAGATGCAGATGAGTTCTCCTGTGGATTAGCCATAAGCTTGTCCACCGTTAGGAGCGCAGGATCAACCTCCAACTGCGCCCCCACAGCTTGGAGAACATGAAGCAGGGTGTGAGGTGGCGCAGTGGGCCGAGCATCTTCAGTATCATCCGCAGAAGTGGGCTGGGCCTTGTCCTCCATGGGCTTTGCACGGGGGCGCTTTTTAGATGGCTGCAGAGAAAGTTGCTCAAAGACCACGTTTTTGTATCCATCTAACTTTGCCGCGCTCCGACTGCAACGCCTTAGTGACGTATCAACAACAGGAGTCTTCTTCTTGTCTCGCCGCTTACGAGCAGAGGATTGCTCCACAGAGAACAAAGGTGTTGATTGAACTGATACTGGAAGAGCAGAACTAGCAAACTCAATTTCTTCAGAAACAGACTCCGAAACAGTAGGCACCGCCTCAAATAAAGCTCTGGCCATAGGGCGCTTCTGCATGACAGGTTTTCTGACAACAGGAACAAGAGGCAGTGAAGCAGTCAAACAACTAATCATCCTTGATTCATCAAAGGCAATGGACCACGACCTCTTGGAGTAGATGATCGTGCCCATCGGCTTGGGGAAGATAGATCTTGGCACTTCCTTGACAGAGAAATCAAACATAAGGTTTTGGAAAGACCTTCGCCAAATCATCTCCGGGGGAAGAGGAGGTCCTGCCACAATACGTGCCATTCCAATAAAAATCTGATGCTGCTGAATCATAGGGGGATGGTAGGGCACAATGGCAAGCTAATTCTCCTCAAGGACAGGGTGAAGGGGCAAATCATGTTGTTGCTGGATTTCACCTTCTTGTTCTTGCTGCTCTACAGAAACAGACCCTTCTGGCTGATCAATTACTATTGAAACTTGATCCTGTTCGGGAGCAGCAGGTGGTGGTGCCTGTCCATTGTTAGCTTCATCTCCCCACAGGGCATTTCCCCAACCAGGTGCAGGCGCTTCATTATTGACCAGTGGAGGTAGGGGAGCGAGAGGTGCATCATTCCAACCCAGCATTGGGTATGGAGGTAAGGCAAACATCAAATTATCAGGCACCAGATTGCCAGGCAAAGGGTGAGGGTTTCCATCGAGAGGCATAGGGTCTTCGTCATTTGGCATCTAGTCTGCAAAATCTGCGCCAAGAACATAGCAAGCGGCCGTCCAAGATACTTGAGAACCTCCATACTCTGCATAATCACCAAAAACCACATCCCTTGGAACCAAAGGCGTATCTGGGAAACTAGCTTCAACCAAAGTCCGGACAAGATAAGGATCTTCACTGTCCCAAGAAATAAACTTTCCAAAAGTGCCTACAGCCTGCGAGATGTATTCAGTGGTGCGGTAATCCAGGGGAATCCCAATGAACATTAACCAACCCTTACGAAAATCGTGTGTTCCTTTGAAATTATCTCCCTCATCATGCTTCATAAATTTGACAAAACGGTCATTGCCCAAAGGAAAAGGTGCATGCTGAACCAGGGTATATCTAACAGTCGGATCCCTGACTTGAAACAGACCTATCCCATGAAACCACGGCTGAGCAGATCGAACCATAATACCTCTATTCTGCAGAAACTGGACGACTTCGTTCTGCACCGGGCCGAACGGCCCCTCCGGCGCCGGCATCACCTCTGCAACCATGTAGTCCTCATGCCGGCGGGGCGGACGCGTTGCGGGCGTGAAGAAGGTGCGTGGAAGCCGACGATCGCCGCCATCGATGATGATGTCCAGGGGGCACAAAGTGCTGTGGGTCGAGCTCGTAGTTCGCCGTAGAAGAGCCAGGAGCTTGTCGCGGGTTTTCGATGGTTTGGGGTAAGGGAAGATGCAATGGAGGAGGCGACGATGGGACTGGACAGTCTATCCCAATAACTCCGGCTCTGTTCCCATGAGTAGCAGCAGATTCCAATAAACTCGTTTTTTGTTGAACCGAAATTGGCCTCCAAACCAATCCATTGGAGCGCGTGAAATCATTACAGGCCTGGCTAGAGTGACCAGAACGGGAGCAAGCCGTGCAGACTACTCACCTTCCACAAGTCATTGACATGTGGCCCTTCTGAGAGAAAATAGTATAGGTGATCACACGGTCCACCATGTCATCGACCATGGCATCAAACTGTCTGGCTGCCTCCTGGGATGAGGGGATATCCGGAGGGTGAGAAGGATATGGGCTCGAAGGCCCAGAGGCAGATGGGCAAAGTATTGAAGGTGAGGTAGAATCCCGACGGGCCTCCAAAGCCTCTGGGCCAGAATCCGGGCAAATGTTTTGAACTGGCGACAATCCCGCCTCTACGCAACTGTCGAGCGAGAATTCTGCATGCACAGAGGAAGGGTCCCCCAAAACCGGATCAATTACCGGTGAAGCAGTTTCCGTCCGGCTCAATGGCGGCAAGGAGTAACTGTTCCAAAAACGATAGGTGGACGTGCCACCGTCCAACACAAGCCCATGGGTGGCGAAGGATGTATGACTACATGTTCATGTGCAGGAAGATTATACCCCGCATCTGTCATGAAATCAATGCACCCTTGCATAGCCGGATATCTATATCCCTTGCAAGCAGAGTATCGCTCAAACGTGGCAAAAGAAAGCTTTTTACGAGCAGATGGAGCAATCTTAAGAGCTGATCTAACTGGAGGCTTATTCATGGCCAAAAGACCTAAAGATGAATGACGCTTAGTAGGACTAACTAGAATCCATTCGGCGTCACATTCCTTCCTCCAGATCCGGAGCTCTCTAATCCAATTAAGCCCTCCATTTCCCCACAGATGAAAATAGCATTTGAACAGATCGCATGCATAGGAACGGAGATCCATAATAAGAAAACCAACTTGCTTGCAAGAGATATGAAAGGAGTAAACCTTATCCTTGATGTGAAGAACCTGAAGATCAATTGCCGAACCTCCAATTACTGCCTCCAAAACCGCGGCCACAGAATCCTCCGAGAGACGAAAAGCATGGCGGCTGAATGAAACCACTAAGATGAATGACCTCCTGTGCCCGGCAGGGTGGACCGTATGTCCAGTAGATCTGAAGACCTCTTCTACAAAAACCCTACCCTTGTAGAAATCCAAGCCAAGGGTAGATCCACCCGGTGAACCCATACTAGATGGGTATTACCTTGATCCCAAAAGAACGCCGGAACAGATGATCGGAGAGAAACCAGAAGTTAGTGGAGAATGAGGCAGATTGCCGGAGAGGGTGGGGGAGCCGAGGTGGAGGGTGGGAGCGCCATAGGAGTTAGCTTATTGCTAGGATTCCAATGATCTTTATATCGTTTTCAAGCGATTTCATCCCCTCTATCCAGTGGCACACTTGGTTTTCCAAGTTGGGGCCAGGTTCATGCATTTCCAGTCATATCTTGCATTTTGCATCCCGCATCGCATCCCGCATAGCATATCATCATTTCATCTTATTGCTTGGTCTTGCTCGTGGTTGATTGTATCCTTGTTGCTTGTTTGTCTTGTTTGGGTAGAGCCGGGAGAAGAGTTCGCTGCCGAGGAGCCCGTTGAGTTTGCTTGTGAGGATCCAGTCAACTCTGACAACTGTGCAGGCAAGATGATCATACCCTCGAAATCACTACAATCTTTGCTATGCTAGTTTGCTCGCTCTTGCTATGCCAATGCTATGATGCCTACCTTTTGCTTGTCAGCCTCCCAATTGCCATGTCAAACCTCTAACCCACCATTGTCCTAGCAAACCGTTGATTGGCTATGTTACCGCTTTGCTCAGCCCCTCTTATAGCATTGCTAGTTGCAGGTGAAGATTGGAGGCTGTTCCTTGTTGGAACATCTTTTATTTACTTGTTGGGATATCATTATATTATCTTGCTATCTTAATGCATCTATACACTTGGTAAAGGGTGGAAGGCTCGGCCTCTCGCCTAGTGTTCTGTTCCACTCTTGCCGCCCTAGTTTCCGTCATATCGGTGTTATGTTCCTGGATTTTTGCGTTCCTTACGCGGTTGGGTTATAATGGGAACCCCTTGATAGTTCGCCTTGATTAAAGCTTTTCCAGCAATGCCCAACCTTGGTCTTACCATTTGCCACCTAGTCTCTTTTTCCCTCGGGTTTCCATGCCCGCGGGTCATCTTATTTAAACCCCCCGGGGCCTGTGCTCCTCTGAGTGTTGGTTCAAACTAGAGTCCTGTGCAGCGCCCCCTCGGGGAAACTCGAGGTTTGGTTTTAGTTGTATGGAGCGCTCATCTGAGTGTGCCCTGAGAAAGAGATATGTGCAGCTCCTATCGGGATTTGTCGGCACATTCGGGCGGTGTTGCTGGTCTTGTTTTAACCTGTCGAAGTGTCTTGAGTTACCGAGATACCGAGTCTGATCGGAACGTCTTGGGAGGAGGTCTATTCCTTCGTTGACCGTGAGAGCTTGTCATGGGCTAAGTTGGGACTCCCCTGCAGGGATTGAATTTTCGAAAGCCATGCCCGCGGTTATGGGCAGATGGGAATTTGTTAATGTTCGGTTATAGATAACTTAAACCTTAATTAATTAAAATGAATCAACTGAGTGTGTTACCGTGATGGCCCCTTCTCGGCGGAGTCCGGGAAGTGGACACGGTGTTGGAGTAATGCTTGCGCAGGTTGTTCTTCTAGATTCTTGCTCGCGCTTTGCCCCCTCTTCTCGCTCTCTTTTGCGAATAAGTTAGCCACCATATATGCTAGTCGCTTGCTGCAGCTCCACATAAATATTTGTCTTACCCTTCCTATAAGCTTAAATAGTCTTGATCGCGAGGGTGCGAGATTGCCGAGTCCCTGTGGCTCACAGATTACTATAACTCCAGATGCAGGTCTAGGTGATTCTGCTCCAGGTGACGAGTACGAGCTCAAGTGGGAGTTCGACGAGGACTCTCAGCGTTACTACGTGTATTTTCCTGATGATCAGTAGTGGTGCCTAGTTGGGGTTCGATTCAGGGCCTTGTCGCATGTTGGGTTTTCTTCTACTTTGGCGCCGTAGTCGGGCCATGAGTGTTTGTATGATGGATGTTATTTATGTACTTTGATGTGACGTGGCGAGTGTAAGCCAACTATGCATCTCCCCATTTTATTATATATTACATGGGATGTTGTAATGATTGCCTGACTTGCGACATTGCTTTCAATGCGGTTATGTCTCTAAGTCATGCCTCGACACGTGGTAGCTATAGCCGCATCGAGGGCGTTACAAGTTGGTAATCAGAGCCTTCCCCGACCTTAGGAGCCCCATTGCTTGATCGTTTTTAGCGGCCGAGTTGTGTCTAGAAAAAAATGTTTTGAGTCTTTAGGAATTATATATCGGAGAGCTTAGGAATTCTTTTTACTTCCCAGTCTCCTCATCGCTCTGGTAAGGCATCCTGACGTAGAGTTTTGACTCTTCTCTTCTCAAATTTCACTAAAAAAAATTTTAGGATCACGCGAGTATCTTGGAATCGTTCCGATGGCTTATGATGAGAACATTGTCTTGGTGCCTCCTGTCAGGGGTTTAGTGGAAGTGTCCCGGGGAGTTGAGCTCTGAGGTGTTGTCATCATAATTTTATTGTTGCAATTCTAGAATACTTGAGATATGTTCGCCGACATCGAAAATCTCTTTTATGCAGTTCGTTGGTGAGATAACCTCGACGCCACCCAGTACTGGGGCGGGAGTTCGGGAGTATCGCCATAACTTGTATAACGGATGCTTTTCGAAGGTTGAGGTAGATGGTTTCCGAAGTTTTCTCGGTTATGTGTTGAAGGATGGATACAGCTGGATGTAGGATTTGTTAGTTTGGGTGAGATATTATGCTTACCCTGTATCCCCAACACCTGATTGCATAACCGGAAAGGTTCGGGAGTTTCATAGGTGGGAATTCTAGTAGCTCTAGTTCTTCTTCCACGGATATTGGTTTGAGATTGGGATTTCTTACCGATTATTCGTTCTTGATCCGTACCTTGTTGATTTATTTCTCTACCTTAATTCTACATGGCTTCTCAATTTAGGGATATGTGACCATTTGAAGAGGAATGCATTCCTTCGTTCTGTTCGGATGTCAAGACTATATGTTGCAATTTTCATTCCATTGGATTCAGCTTCAATATTTATCTGTCAATGTGCTAATGGTGGTCAACCTCTTCAGGATGGATCCTCCAACGCGCACGACTCCGAATCCTGATCCGCCACCGCCTCCACCTCCTCCAGAGGCATGGCAAGCTGTGATGGCTGCAACCAATGCAAACACACAGCTGATCATGCAAATTCTTCAAGAGCGCAATCAAGGCAGTCAAGGGAATCAAGGCAGCAATCAGAGTCACTTTGCTACACTCAACCAGTTCCTTGCTAACGGGCCAAAGACTTTCGGCAATTGTGTTGAGGCAACCGATGCTGACGATTGGCTTGTGGATCTGTGTAAGCATTTCGAGTGCAGTAACGTCAGGCCTGAGGACTTTGTGAAGTTCGCTTCCTTCCAACTCAAAGATCAAGCTGCAGAATGGTTCCAGCAGTACAAGGATTCCAGAGGTGGACGTGTTATCACTTGGGATGATTTCCGTTGAGATTTCCGAGCTCATCATATTCCGCAGAGCGTGATTGAAAGCAAGCGTGAGGAATTCCGCAATCTGAAGCAAGGCTCTTTGTCTGTCTATGACTACAACAAATTGTTCTAGAAGCTTGCCCGCTTTGCCAAGCAGGACGTTCCTGATGAGAAGAGCATGATATATCAGTTCAGGGGTGGTCTCAGAGAAGATATTCAGCTCGCTCTTGTTCTCTTCGAGCCCTTGAGATACGATGAGTTCTACAACATGGCACTGAAGCAAGAGGCTGCTCAGTTGAGGTGTGATGCTTCCAAGAAGCGAGTCAGAGATGTTACTCCTTCTTCCTCTACTCAAGTGGCCAAGCAGCAGAAGTTTTGGCTTCCTCCTCCTCCGTTCCGTCAGCCGTATCAGCAGAAGAGCAAAGGTGGCAGTGGTTCTTCCCACCCACCCAACCCTGGCTTTCAGAACAAGGCTTTGTCTCAAGCTCCAAGATCGAGTGCTCCGTATCACCGTCCGCTCTCAGAGGTCACGTGCAACAAGTGCCAATAGAAGGGTCACTATGCCAACAAGTGTTTCAACCAGAGGCGTCTTCCTCCTCCTCCTCCTGTCAGATCGGCAAGTACAACTGTGGTCAAGCATAACCCCAAGTTCGCCAAGGTCAATATGGTGAATGCAGCTCAGGCAGAGGACTCACCAGATGTGATCATGGGTAACCTTCCTGTTAATGATATTCCTGCAAAAGTTCTTTTTGACACGGGTGCATCGCATTGCTTCATGTCTAAACCTTTTGCATCAAAGTATGAGTGTGATTATCAGTATCTGCAAAGTTCCTTGCAAATCGTGTCACCGGGCAAGCAGATGACAGCTAACACCTGCGTCCCTGAGGTTACTATCACATTGGGTGACTACAAGTTCCTTTCTTCCCCAGTTGTTCTTGGTAACTCGGATATTGATCTTATTCTCGGGATGGATGGGCTTTCTAAGCACAAGGCACATCTTGATTGTGCTGCCAGGCAGATTCAATTGACTCATTCGTCTGAGGATGTAATTGTCTTTGCCGCTCGGGATAATACCATCCGTCTATTTTCTCTCAATGAGAAGGGTGAATTGGATGCCATCTCTCAAATTCCAGTCATTTGCGAATATCAAGACGTCTTTCCAGAAGAGCTCCCAGGAATGCCTCCGCACCGGCCAGTTGAATTCGTTATTGAGCTTGAGCCTGGCACGGAACCTGTGTGCAAATGTCCTTACAAGCTCGGACCTGAAGAGTTGAAGGAGCTGAAGAAGCAACTCAATGAGCAAGGAAGAATGGGTCTCATCCGGCCTAGTTCTTCTCCGTGGGGTTGTGGTGTTCTTTTTGTGAAGAAGAAGGATGGAACGGACCGACTTTGTGTTGATTACCATCCAGTGAACAAGAAGACCATCAAGAACAAATACCCACTTCCCAACATCAATGAGCTGTTCGAACAACTCAAAGGTGCTCAAGTATTCTCCAAGCTTGATCTCCGTATGGGTTATCACTAGATTCGCATTCATGAAGAAGATATTCCCAAGACAGCATTCAGAACAAGCTTTGGTTCATATGAATACACTGTCATGTCTTTTGGCCTCGCCAACGCTCCTCCGACGTTCTCTCGCATGATGAATTTCATCTTCAACGCCTACACCAATGACTTCGTTTTGGTCTATCTCGACGACATTCTGGTTTTCTCGAAGAACAAGGAAGATCATGCCAAGCATTTGCGTTTGGTTCTTGATAAGCGCAGGGAACATCAGTTCTACGCCAAGTTCTCCAAGTGTGAATTTTGGCTTGATGAGGTTCTTTATCTTGGTCATATCATCTCTGCCAAGGGCATTTCCGTGAATCCTGAGAAGGTGTCTGCAATTGTGAATTGGGAACCTCCTCAGAACGTGAAGCAACTCCGCAGTTTTCTCGGTCTCGCAAGCTATTGCCGAAGATTCGTTGAAAACTTTTCTAAGATCGCGAAGCCTCTCTCAAATCTTCTTCAGAAGCACGTCAAGTACGTTTGGTCTCCGGAGTGTGATATTGCTTTCAACACTTTGAAAGAGAAATTGATCACTGCTCTAGTTCTGACTCCGCCTGATGAATCCAAGCCGTACGAGGTCTTTTGTGATGCCTCTCTCCAAGGTCTTGGCGCAGTATTGATGCAAGAGAAGAAAGTTGTTGCTTATACATCTCGCCAGTTGAAGCCTAATGAGAAGAACTACCCCACTCATGATCTCGAGTTGGCGGCAGTTGTGCATGCTCTGTTGACTTGGAGACATCTTCTATTGGGAAGAAAAGTGGACATTTTCACTGATCACAAGAGTCTCAAGTACACCTTCACTCAGCCTAATCTCAACCTCAGACAAACTCGATGGGTCGAGATGATTCAAGAGTATAATCCGAGTATCGAGTATACTCCAGGCAAGGCCAATGTGATTGCTGACGCTTTGAGCAGAAAGGCCTACTGCAATAGTCTGATTCTCAAGCCTTACCAACCCGAGCTTTGTAAAGCTTTCCGCAAACTTAATCTGCAAGTTGTTCCTCAAGGTTTCCTCGCCAACCTTCAAGTCTCTCCTACCATAGAAGACCAGATTCGCCAAGCCCAGCTTCTTGATGCTATGGTGAAAAAGGTGAAGATTGGGATTGCCAAGAGTCAGTCCAAGTACAAGTGCTACCGCCTTGATGACAAGGACACTCTCTTCTTCGAGGATCGTATTGTTGTGCTCAAAGGTGAACTTCGTAAAGTGATCATGAACGAGGCTCACAATTCTCTCCTCTCCATCCACCCTGGGAGCACGAAGATGTATCAGGACCTTAAGCAAGCTTATTGGTGGACTCGAATGAAGCGCGAGATCGCTCAATTTGTGAATGAATGTGATGTCTGCAGAAGAGTGAAGGAAGAACACCAAAGGCCAGCTGGTCTCCTCCAACCTCTTGCCATTCCAGAATGGAAGTTCGAGCACTTTGAGATGGACTTCGTGACTGGGTTTCCAAAGTCCAAGCGTGGCAATGATGCTATATTCGTTGTCATCGACAAACTCACCAAAGTGGCTCACTTTCTGCCTATCAAAGAGTCGATCACTGCACCTCAATTGGAGGAACTCTATACCTCTTGAATTGTCTCTCTGCACGGTATTCCTCAAGTGATATCTTCAGACCGTGGCAGCATCTTTACCTCGAAGTTTTGGGATTCTTTCCAGAAGGCCATGGGCACTAACATCCGCTTCAGCACAGCTTTCCATCCTCAAACAAGCGGTCAAGTCGAGCGTGTCAACCAGATTCTTGAAGATATGCTCAGGGCTTGTGTGATCTCCTTCGGCATGAAGTGGGAGGATTGTCTTCCTTATGCTGAATTCTCATACAACAATAGTTTTCAAGCAAGTTCGGGCAAGGCCCCTTTTGAAATTCTGTATGGCAGGAAGTGTCGTACCCCTCTCAACTGGTCTGAAACCGGTGAACGTCAGCTGCTGGGTAATGACTTAATCACAGAAGCAGAAGAAATGTGCAAAGTCATTCGTGATAACCTCAAAGCAGCCCAATCCCGCCAGAAGAGCTACTATGATAGTAAGCACCGTGATTTGGCTTTCGAGATCGGAGATCATGTTTACCTCCGTGTCTCTCCTATGAAAGGTACTCGCCGCTTCGGTATCAAAGGGAAGCTTGCCCTTAGATACGTGGGACCTTTCGAGATTGTGAGCAAGAGAGGCGACCTCGCCTATCAACTCGAGCTTCCTTCAAACTTTGCAAATGTTCATGACGTGTTCCATGTCTCTCAGCTTCGAAAGTGCTTCAAGACTCCTGACCGCACAGTCTACTTCGAGGACATTGAGCTCCAAGAAGATCTCTCTTATCATGAGCACCCAGTTGCTATTCTTGAAGAGACTGAACGCAAGACTCGCAACAAGTCAATCAAATTTCTCAAAGTCAAGTGGTCACACCATTCCGACCGTGAAGCTACCTGGGAACGCGAGGATCACCTCCATTCTGAGTACCCAGAGTTCTTTTAGTCCTAGATCTCGGGACGAGATCTTTTCATAGTGGTGGAGTGTTGTAACACCCCTGATGTAACTTTCCCTATTTGTACTCCAACTCTTGCCGTTTCCGGCGTTAAGTTATTTTATTTTCTCGGGTTCGGGTTTTTGTCTCCGTGTGTTGTTGTCATTGTCATGCATCTCATATCATGTCATCATGTGCATTGCATTTGCATACGTGTTCGTCTCATGCATTCGAGCATTTTCCCTGTTGTCCGTTTTGCATTCCGGCGCTTCGTTCTTCTCCGGTGGCCATTTCTAGCTTTCTTTCGTGTGTGGGGATTAAACATTTCCGGATTGGACCGAGACTTGCCAAGCGGCCTTGGTTTACTAACGGTAGACCGCCTGTCAAGTTTCCTATCATTTGGAATTCGTTTGATACTCCAACGGTTAACCGAGGGACCGAAAAGGCCTCGTGTGTGTTTCAGCCCAACACCACTCCAATTTGGCCCAAAACCCACCAAACTCTGCTCCATGTCCTAGAGCGTTCGATCACGATCGCGTCGCCAAAAACCGCACCTCATTTGGACTCTCCTAGCTCCTCCTATGCCTATATATTCACCCCATTCCATTTTCCCGGATCCTCTCCCCCTAACCCTAGATCCGCGCCGCGCCGGACAAAATTCCGCAGCTGGACATTGTCCGCCCCGCCGTCCACCCACCACGTGGCGCCTCCCTGTTCGCTGCCGCCTCCCTCCACACGCCGGCCCACACACAACCCATGCATTTTTAGGATGTGTGTGGTGACTTGTGCAAGCTTGCAAAGTGAGGCACCCGGTAAATCTGTTTCAGGGACTTAGTTGTTTTCACCAAGTCTGGGATTATTTTAGTTCATGGTGCTATATGTTCAGCTTGCTTCCTAGTGATCCGTGCCTCTTTTGAGGATGACCAGTAAAGGAGTTTTGTTAATCATGTTATGATCTATCCATCCATGTATTTGTTTGCAATTATGGCACACCCTAGCTTGAGTCAATCGAGCTCTACTTTTGCTTCGTGGTGAATCTGGGCAGATCGTCAACTCGTTTGCGATTTTGCTGATGTTATTGTAGTTGATCCGTGCATGCTATGCCATTGTTCTTGCCATGTATAGCTAGAATTTTGTGCCTTCTTTATGGATGTATACTTGCCTTTCCATGACTTGCACCGTGGTGAGTGCATCGAGCTCATTTACATGCCTTCGTGAGTCATATTTCAGCATGTCTCAGTTTTCACTAAGTCTGAAAACTCATTGTGTTTTAGCTATGTTCGTGTGCCCGTTAGTATATTTTGTGAACCCTTTTGGCCCCAGGTAACCTTGGGTCTTTTGTTAAGCTTGTTGAGTAGCTCCATGCCATGTTCTTACTTGTTTTAATCAGGTCATGCATCATGTTGTTTTGCTGCTCCGAAGAGGGCTTCGTGATCTGAAATTTCCGACAAGTGTTAATTTCACCAAGTCTGGAATATGTTTTGCATTTGCGTTTTTGCCATGCTTGTTTGAACCTCATAATGGATGATTTGGCCGTAGCTCAGTGCTAGTCTTTTCTTAAGAATCTTGTGTGCATCCCTGCCATGCATTTTGTTGTCATGTTTGGTGGCTGTAGCATGTTCATTGCATTGCATTTAGATGTCTACTTGCTGTAAATCGCAGACCGGTGTCATACCTTAAAACGCTTGCCATTTCCAAACCGTAACTCCGATTCCAATGATCTTTATATCGTTTTCAAGCGATTTCATCCCCTCTATCCAGTGGCACACTTGGTTTTCCAAGTTGAGGCCAGGTTCACGCATTTCCTGTCATATCTTGCATTTTGCATCCCGCATCGCATCCCGCATAGCATATCATCATTTCATCTTATTGCTTGGTCTTGCTCGTGGTTGATTGTATCCTTGTTGCTTGTTTGTCTTGTTTGGGTAGAGCCGGGAGACGAGTTCGCTACCGAGGAGCCCGTTGAGTTTGCTTGTGAGGATCCAGTCAACTCTGACAACTGTGTAGGCAAGATGATCATACCCTCGAAATCACTACTATCTTTGCTATGCTAGTTTGCTCGCTCTTGCTATGCCAATGCTACGATGCCTACCTTTTGCTTGTCAGCCTCCCAATTGCCATGTCAAACCTCTAACCCACCATTGTCCTAGCAAACCGTTGATTGGCTATGTTACCGCTTTGCTCAGCCCCTCTTATAGCATTGCTAGTTGCAGGTGAAGATTGGAGGCCGTTCCTTGTTGGAACATCTTTTATTTACTTGTTGGGATATCATTATATTATCTTGCTATCTTAATGCATCTATACACTTGGTAAAGGGTGGAAGCTCGGCCTCTCGCCTAGTGTTTTGTTCCACTCTTGCCGCCCTAGTTTCCGTCATATCGGTGTTATGTTCCTGGATTTTTGCGTTCCTTACGCGGTTGGGTTATAATGGTAACCCCTTGATAGTTCGCCTTGATGAAAGCTTTTCCAGCAATGCCCAACCTTGGTCTTACCATTTGCCACCTAGTCTCTTTTTCCCTCGGGTTTCCGTGCCCGCGGGTCATCTTATTTAAACCCCCCCGGGCCAGTGCTCCTCTGAGTGTTGGTCCAAACTAGAGTCCTGTGCAGCGCCCCCTCGAGGAAACTCGAGGTTTCGTTTTAGTTGTATGTAGCGCTCATCTGAGTGTGCCCTGAGAAAGAGATATGTGCAGCTCCTATCGGGATTTGTCGGCACATTCGGGCGGTGTTGTTGGTCTTGTTTTAACCTGTCGAAGTGTCTTGAGTTACCGAGATACCGAGTCTGATCGGAACGTCTTGGGAGGAGGTCTATTCCTTCATTGACCGTGAGAGCTTGTCATGGGCTAAGTTGGGACTCCCCTGCAAGGATTGAATTTTCGAAAGCTGTGCCCGTGGTTATGGGCAGATGGGAATTTGTTAATGTCCAGTTATAGATAACTTAAACCTCAATTAATTAAAATGAATCAACTGAGTGTGTTACCATGATGGCCCCTTCTCGGCGGAGTCCGGGAAGTGGACACGGTGTTGGAGTAATGCTTGCGCAGGTTGTTCTTCTAGATTCTCGCTCGCGCTTTGCCCCCTCTTCTCGCTCTCTTTTGAGAATAAGTTAGCCACCATATATGCTAGTCGCTTGCTGCAGCTCCACATAAATATTTGTCTTACCCTTCCTATAAGCTTAAATAGTCTTGATCGCGAGGGTGCGAGATTGCTGAGTCCATGTGGCTCACAGATTACTATAACTCCAGATGCAGGTCTAGGTGATTCCGCTCCAGGTGACGAGTACGAGCTCAAGTGGGAGTTCGACGAGGACTCTCAGTGTTACTACGTGTCTTTTCCTGATGATCAGTAGTGGTGCCTAGTTGGGGTTCCATTCAGGGCCTTGTCGCATGTTGGGTTTTCTTCTACTTTGGCGCCGTAGTCGGGCCATGAGTGTTTGTATGATGGATGTTATTTATGTACTTTGATGTGATGTGGCGAGTGTAAGCCAACTATGCATCTCCCCCTTTTATTATATATTACATGGGATGTTGTAATGATTGCCTGACTTGCGACATTGCTTTCAATGCGGTTATGTCTCTAAGTCGTGCCTCGACACGTGGGAGCTATAGCCGCATCGAGGGCGTTACACTATGTTACCAATTTGCTCAGCCCCTCTTATAGGGTTGTCCGTTGCAGGTGAAGATTGGAGTTTGTTCCTTGTTGGAACATGGATATTTGTTGGGATATCACACTATCTCTTATTTAATTAATGCATCTATCCACTTGGTAAAGGGTGGAAGGCTCGGCCTTATGCCTGGTGTTTTGTTCCACTCTTGCCGCCCTAGTTTCCGTCATATCGGTGTTATGTTCCCGGATTTTGCGTTCCTTATGTGGTTGGGTTATAACGGGAACCCCTTGATAGTTCGCCTTGAATAAAACTCCTCCAGCAATGCCCAACATTGGTTTTACCATTTGCCACCTAGCCTTTTCTTTCCCTTGGGTAGGCCTGCCCAAAGGTCATCTTTATTTAAACCCCCCCCCCCCCGGGCCAGTGCTCCTCTGAGCGTTGGTCCAAACTAGAGCCCTGTGCAGTGCCCCCTCGGGGAAACTCGAGGTTTGGTTTTAGTTGTATGGAGCGCTCATCTGAGTGTGCCCTGAGAACGAGATATGTGCAGCTCCTATCGGGATTTGTCGACACATTTGGGCGGTGTTGCTGGACTTGTTTTACCATTGTCGAGGATGTCTTGTAACCTGGATGCCGAGCCTAATCGGATTATCTTGGGAGAAGGAATATCCTTCGTTGACCGTGAGAGCTTGTGATGGGCTAAGTTGGGACACCCCTGTAGGGATTTGAACTTTCGAAAGCCGTGCCCGCGGCTATGGGCAGATGGGAATTTGTTAATGTCCGGTTGTAGAAAACCTGAAGTTGAACTTAAATAAAATACATCAACAGCGTGTGTAACCGTGATGGTCTCTTCTCGGCGGAGTCCGGGAAGTGAACACGGTGTTGGAGTAATGCTTGACGTAGGTTGTTCTAGGATCACTTCTTGATCATAGTTGTTCGACCATGCTTTTGCCTTCTCTTCTCGCTCTCATTTGCGTATGTTAGCCACCATATATGCTAGTCGCTTGCTGCAGCTCCACCTCATACCTTTTACCCTACCTATAAGCTTAAATAGTTTTGATCGCGAGGGTGTGAGATTGCTGAGTCCCCGTGACTCACAGATTACTTCCAAAACCAGTTTGCAGGTGCTGTTGAACCATGCAGATGACGCAACCAAGCTCAAGGAGGAGCTCGTTGAAGATCTTGTCCTTTATGTTGTTTTGTTCTAGTTGATCAGTATTGGAGCCCAGTTGGGGTCGATCGGGGATCTCTGTAGCATTTGGGGTAGTCTTCTTTTATTTTGGGTTCCGTAGTCGGACCTTGATTGTATCTGGATGATGTAATGCTTTATTCATGTATTGTGTGAACTGGCGATTGTAAGCCAACTATGTATCCTTTTCCCTTAATGTATTACATGGGTTGTTGTGAAGATTACCTCACTTGCGACATTGCTTTCAATGCGGTTATGCCTCTAAGTCGTGCTTCGACACGTGGGAGATATAGCCGCATCGAGACCGATGTGCCAGGTGTCCTCCGGGTATTCGCTGCTGTTGTCTTGTCATTGCTTGCGTGTCATTCATCTCATATCATGTCATCATGTGCATTTCATTCACATACATGTTCGTCTCATGCATCCGAGCATTTTCCTCGTTGTCCGTTTTGCAATCCGGCGCTCCTATATCACCCGGTGTCCCTTTCTACCTCTTTTCGTGTGCGGGTGTTAAACGTTTTCAGATTGGACCGAGACTTGTCATGCGGCCTTGGTTTACTACCGGTAGACCGCCTGTCAAGTTTCGTGCCATTTGGACTTCATTTGATACTCCAACGGTTAACCGAGGGACCGAAAAGGCCTCGTGTGTGTTGCAGCCCAACACCCCTCCAAAGTGGCCCAAAACCCACCTAAACCTCCTCCATCTTCTCGGTCGTTCTATCACGATCGCGTGGCCGTGAACCGCACCTCATTTGGAGCTTCCTAGCTCCCTCTACCTATAAATATGCGATCCCCTCCCAAAAATTCGCGGATGAAACCCTAACTTCGTCCTCCTCGCGACGCCGAACATTTTCCCACTGTGCCCGGACATGTCCAACCGCCGCCGCCGGTGAATCCCATCCTGACACGTCATCCACCGCCGCCCTCTCTCTCCTCCAGCACCGCCACGGCCCGAGGAGCCCATCCGGGGCCCGCGCGGCCCCGAAGCCGCGCCGCCGCCCACGCCCGTCTCGCCGGAGTGCCCTGCCGCCGTCCGCCGGAGCCTCTGCTCCTCCCACCTCATCACGCCGGCCGGAGACCCAACGTCTCCGCAGAGGACCGCGTCCGGCCAGGCTAGACCCGCGCCTCGCCCCTTCTCCCTCTTGCTATCTTCTGTCCATCACCGGAGCTCTCTCTCTCGTAATAGGATCCGCCGCTGCCATGGAAGACCTCGCTGCCGGCCTCATCATCCTCAAATCTCGCCGGATCCGAAGTCCTCAGGCTCGGATCTACCCATTCCCACCGATCCCTGCCGTGCCCGCTTCGCCGGAGACCCTCCCCGGCCGCCGTTGACCGCGCCACGGCCTCCTGTCTCGTGCAGTCAGACGAAGGAGACGATGAGGGGAGCGTCGCCCCTGGGCCCGACCTCGTCCAAGGCCCAGCAACCGGCCTGCCCCGAACAGCCCAGCTCCACGCGGGCCTCCACAACACCCAAGGTCTGGATCTGCCTCCACCGATCTCCTCTTCATGGCCCGGCCGCAAGCCGGCTTGCCTGTGTCCCTCACCACCGACCAGGCCGAGGCCCCTGGGTGAGCCGCCCCCTCTCCTTTTGCACTGTGGACCCATGTGCTGTTTTGGCCCATAGCCATTTTTTCCTAGATCTGCGATTTAACGATTTTTCCAGAGACTACCAGTTTTGCAGAAACACCCTTGCACTTCATGCATATAATAACTAATTAACCGTGCATCGGATTAAAACAAAATTTATATGTAAAATGTTTAGAATTTCATCTAGTTTCATAATTTGTCATTTTCATCCATGTTTAAAAATGTTAAAATGCTGTTTGGTTAAATTTGCTCCTATGCCATGCTAAAATGATTTATTTCATAACTAAATAACAGTAGCTCCAAACCTAACAAACTTTATATGTAAATGGGGTAGAATTTTGCCTAGTTTCACATGGTAGCATCACTTTGCATGTTTAACAACTATAGAATTTGATTTATGCCAGAACAGCACCAAACCTAATATATGCATATGGGGATTTACCGGAATTGTTGTTCGTTGCTTCCGGCCTCATTTAAACTTGACTAGATAGGTAGTTTTACTTTGCTTCACCCTCTTGCCATGCTAACAACATTTAATGTTGTTGGGTACATAAACGAGATTGAACAAAATAACTCGAATGTGGTGTTTCGTTAATATGCAACGGAGTTGCATATTGAGCTCCACTTAATTTGTAGGATTGCTTGTGCACTTTGCCATGCCATGCTTCATTGAACCGGACATGCATCATACTTGATTGTGCATCATGCCATGTTCATGTGTTGGTTGTTTACTATGTTGTTTGCTTCTTTCTGGTGTTGCTTCTTCGGGTTGGTTCCGATAACGTTGCGTTTGTGAGGATTCGTTCGACTACGTCTGTTTGTCTTCTTCATGGACTCATTCTTCTTCCTTGCGGGATCTCAGGCAAGATGACCATACCCTCGAAATCACTTCTATCTTTTCTTGCTAGTTGCTCGCTCTTTTGCTATGCCTATGCTGCGATACCTATCACTTGCTTTATCATGCCTCCCATATTGTTGAACCAAGCCTCTAACCCACCTTGTCCTAGCAAACCGTTGTTTGGCTATGTTACCGCTTTGCTCAGCCCCTCTTATAGCGTTGTTAGTTGCAGGTGACGATTGGAGCTTGTTCCATGTTTGGAACATGGTTATTGGTTGGGATATCACAATATCTCTTATTTAATTAATGCATCTATATACTTGGTAAAGGGTGGAAGGCCCGGCCTTATGCCTCGCATTTTGTTCCACTCTTGCCGCCCTAGTTTCCGTCATATCGGTGTTATGTTCCCAGATTTTGCGTTCCTTACGCGGTTGGGTTATAATGGGAACCCCTTGACATTTTGCCTTGAATAAAAGTCCTCCAGCAATGCCCAACATTGGTTTTACCATTCGCCACCGAGCCTCTTTTTCCCTTGGGTTCCGCGGACTCAAGGGTCATCTTTATTTAAACCCCCGGGCCAGTGCTCCTCTGAGTGTTGGTCCAAACTAGAGTCCTGTGCAGCGCCCCCTTGGGAAAACTTGAGGTTTGGTTTTAGTTGTACGGAGCGCTCATCTGAGTGTGCCCTGAGAACGAGATATGTGCAGCTCCTATCGCGATTTGACGGCACATTCGGGCGGTGTTGCTGGTCTTGTTTTACCATTGTCGAAATGTCTTGTAACCGGGATTCCGAGCCTGATCGAGTCTTCCTGGGAGAAGGAATATCCTTCGTTGACCGTGAGAGCTTGTGATGGGCTAAGTAGGGACACCCCTGCAAGGATTTGAACTTTCAAAAGCCGTGCCCGTGGTTATGGGTAGATGGGAATTTGTTAATGTCCGGTTGTAGAAAACCTGAAGTTGATCTTAATTAAAATGCACCAACCACATGTGTTACCGTGATGGTCTCTTCTCGGTGGAGTCCGGGAAGTGAACACGGTGTTGGAGTTATGTTTGATGTAGGTTGTTCTAGGATCACTTCTTGATCATAGTTGTTCGACCGTGCTTTTGCCTTCTCTTCTCGCTCTCATTTGCGTATGTTAGCCACCTTATATGCTAGTCTCTTGCTGCAACTCTACATCATACCTTTACCTTACCATATGCTTAAATAGTCTTGATCGCGAGGGTGCGAGATTGCTGACTCCCCGTGACTCACAGATACTTCCAAAACCAGTTTGCAGGTGCCGATGTTACCGAGCAGGTGACGCAACCAAGCTCAAGGAGGAGCTCAATGAAGATCTTGTCCTTTGTGTTGTTTCATTATAGTTGATCAGTAGTGGAGCCCAGTCGGGATGATCGGGGATCTGTGTAGCTTTTGGGGTAGTCTTCTTTTATTTTGGTTCCGTAGTCGGACCTTGATTGTATCTGGATGATGTAATGCTTTATTCATGTAATTGTGTGAAGTGGCGATTATAAGCCAACTATGTATCTCTTTCCCTTATGTATTACATGGGTTCTGTGAAGATTACCACACTTGCGACATTGCTTCCTATGCGGTTATGCCTCTAAGTCGTGCTTCGACACGTGGGAATATAGCCGCATCGAGACCGATGTGCCAGGTGTCCTCCGGGTATTCGCTGTTGTTGTCTTGTCATTGCTTGCGTGTCATTCATCTCATATCATGTCATCATGTGCATTTCATTCGCATACATGTTCGTCTCATGCATCCGAGCATTTTCCCCGTTGTCCGTTTTGCAATCCGGTGCTCCTATGTCACCCGGTGTCCCTTTCTACCTCTTTTCGTGTGTGGGTGTTAAACGTTTTCGGATTGGACCGAGACTTGTCATGCGGCCTTGGTTTACTACCGGTAGAGCGCCTGTCAAGTTTCGTGCCATTTGGACTTCATTTGATACTCCAACGGTTAACCGAGGGACCGAAAAGGCCTCGTGTGTGTTGCAGCCCAACACCCCTCCAAAGTGGCCCAAAACCCACCTAAACCTCCTCCATCTTCTCGGTCGTTCGATCACGATCGCGTGACCATGAACCGCACCTCATTTGGAGCTTCCTAGCTCCCTCTACCTATAAATATGCGATCCCCTCCCCAAAATTCGCGGATGAAACCCTAACTTCGTCCTCCTCGCGCCACCGGACATTTTCCCACCGCGCCTGGACATGTCCAACCGCCGCCGCTAGTGAATCCCAGCCTGACACGTCATCCACCGCCGCCCTCTCTCTCCTCCGGCACCGCCGCGGCCCGAGGAGCCCATCCGGGGCCCGCGCGGCCCCGAAGCTGCGCCGCCGCCCAAGTGCGCCACCGCCCGCGCCCGTCTCGCCGGAGTGCCCCGCCGCCGTC